>NC_081422.1:40836412-40838912 GCF_949786415.1 Peromyscus eremicus | reverse complement strand
GCCACAAATAAATAACTTTTTTAATTAAAAACTAGCTCAGCCTGGCTCTTTTTTTTTTTTTTTTACTTTTTTTTTTTTATTTTGCAATACAATTCAGTTCTACATATCAGCCACAGATTCCCTTGTTCTCCCCCCTCCCGCCCCCCTCACCTTCCCCCCAGCCCACCCCCCATTCCAATCTCCTCCAGGGCAAAGCCTTCCCCACAGACTGAGATCAACCTGGTGGACTCAGTCCAGGTAGGTCCAGTCCCCTCCTCCCAGGCCGAGCCAAGGGACCCTGCATAGGCCCCAGGTTTCAAACAGCCGACTCATGCAATGAGCATCAGCCTGGCTCTTAATGCATTCACAGCACTGTTCTCTGTCCAGATAGTGTGCTCCGGGGCAGGGAATCCTGACCCAATGGAGTAGGGAGGCAGCAGGTGGAGGCCAGCCCGAGTGCTCAGGGGTCATTTACCTGAGAAGAGAGGAAGCTGAAAGGTAAGAAAGGGAAAGTTGTTGTGGGGAATAGAGCAGACCAGGGAAGGGCCTTCTCCCTGAGAACCCGCCTCCCCTCAGCCAGACCCAGTGAGGTCCCCAACCTTTGAACCCAGGTGCACCAGCCTAGATTTCCCAATTTGTTGTTTCTACCGGATTCCCATGATGAAGTCTATATCCCACAGCAAGAATGGTCTTCCCCAGACTAATCCATTTATTCTTGGGGGGGGGACATGCATGTACGTCTGATGTACATGTGGGATGTGTGGGTGTGATGTATGCACAAACAGGTGTGTGCACCCATCTACACGCAGAGGCAGGAGGAGGACATCAGGTACCCTCTTCTATCAATCTCTGCCATATTCCCCTAAACAGTCTCTCACTAAACCTAGAGCTGGGCTGACAGTCAACAAGGCCCAATGGTCCTCCGGAGTCATGGACAAGAGTCACAGGTACACGAAAGGGCTCTTCAGGTCCCTAAGCATGCTGATTCCCCCCATGTCTTAGTACTGCTGACACCATAAGCTACACGTGTATTTATCATTATAAACACTCTAAGCAGGGGTAGAGGAATGGCTCAGTAACTATTTATTATCATTTATTGCTCTTGCAGTGGACCCAGTTTCTTTTTTTATTTTTATTGTTATTTTACAATACAATTCAGTTCTACATGTCAGCCATGGATTCCCTTGTTCTCCCCCCTTCGGCCCCCCTCACCTTCCCCCCAGCCCATTCCTCATTCCCACCTCCTCCAGGGCAAAGCCTCCCCCAAGGACTGAGATCAACCTGGTAGACTCAGTCCAGGCAGGTCCAGTCCCCTCCTCCCAGGCCGAGCCAAGCGCCCCTGCATAGGCCCCAGGTTTCAAACAGCCAACTCATGCAATGAGCACAGGACCCGGTCCCACTGCCTGGATGCCTCCCAAACAGATCAAGCCAATCAACTGTCTCACCCATTCAGAGGGCCTGATCCAGTTGGTGATCCCTCAGCCATTGGTTCATAGTTCATGTGTTTCCATTCGTTTGGCTATTTGTCCCTGTGCTTTATCCAACCTTGGTCTCAACAATTCTCGCTCATATAAACCCTCCTCATTCTCGCTAATTGGTAGATCCAGTTTCAATTCCTAGCACCTACATGGTGACTCACAGATATCCATAACTCCAGTTTCAGGTGATTCAAAGCCCTCTTCTGACTCCGTGAGGCTCTGAGCAGGCACATGCTGCGTGTACATACACATACACAAAGCATTCATGCACATAAAAAAATAAAAACTAGTAATTTTTTAAGTAAATAAGTGCTTTAAGTGCCTATATTAAAATAAATCTGAGAACCCAAATAATTTAATGATGCACGTTAAGTCCTTGGAAAAAGTTGAAAGTGTATGAAGTCATATGGAAACCTACTACTTTTTAAGCTGGTTTTAAGATATAATTTTAATGTTATATTCATTTACTTTGTGTGTGTGTCTGTGCACTCATATGCACACATGCATCCACACACATGCCATGGCACACATGTGGCATTCAGAGAACAATTTGCAGAAGTCAGTTCTCTCTTTCCACTATGTGGTTCAGGAATAGAATCAGATCACCAGGCTTACAGCACCATTACCCACTAAACCAATTCGCCTGCTGAAAGTATATATATATTTTTAAAGTACTCTGTATGAGGAGATAATGCCAATCCTGGAAGTCATGGGTCATTAAACAAAAATCCCAGTATCAGGTGTAGTATACCTCCTGTGAGTTTCTGACCAGGAAGGCTCCCAGAGGCTCAAGGGCAGTAGATGTTATTGTCAATGCTCCTACTTACCCACATGACAGTAAAACCCTTCTGCTGAAGACACCATCCACACTGGTGGCAGGACACAGAAGAATCAAACTGGCCCTGAGCTGGAAGCTCCCTCCCCACCAGCTAGCATTCCCAGTATCAGAAGATGCTCTGTAGCAATAGCAGAGAAAGATCATCAATGGTCTTACTTAGCTGTGGATCTTCTGTGTTAAAACACCAGCCTGCTGGCTAAGACGC